>NC_084825.1:41176551-41216766 GCF_958449725.1 Rosa rugosa
GGTGATGATCTTGATGTGTCTGATGCTTAGAGGAGTTGGCAGCGATATTAGCTAGGTTGGAGGTTCTTGAGGAGCTTAAGTAGTTCACTAGATGTTTTTGTTAAAACATTTATTTTGGGAATATTCATGGAATAGTTTATCTTTCTATTCTTGTTGGCGATACCAAAAATTCTCAGGAGGGTTGTTCTTTAAAAAACTTTGAAGCTTGAAAGTTTATTATTAAGAATTTTTTTTTTTCTACTTCTGTCATCATTAAGTCATAAATTTGTTATGTTGTCCTATGAAAAATTTGGGGCCATAACAGTTTTAGTATCAGAGCCAAGTGGTCGGGTGAAGCTAAGTGTCGTCGAGTCTATTCTCCGGCGGCAACATAGTAGGAAAGCTGTGTTTATGGTAATTATGCTACGCTGTAAACGGGCTACAGATCAAGTTATATTTCCGTTATGTGACTTATGTCACCGCTATGTCAAAGCAAATAGAGTAGCTAGTAGAGCATTCTTTGCTAGTTGGTGCTTGTTAGAATACATGTCTTCTGTAGAGAGTCCTGATATTATTTCGGGACATACTCTAGATAGATGCTTATTATAATCAGGGGTTTAGGCTCAATGTCCCCCCCTTGTATTCGGCAGTTTCATTAATCAAGGCTTAAGGGCAGTCGCACCAGCCCTTTATTCAAAAATAAATAAAAAATTTACATGTATTTGTCTAATCCTTAAAGTGAGTAATCCGGATTCCGGAGCATATGTTTGATCTTAGACCCATAGCTTTATGCAACATGATTTGTAAATTGTGCTCAAAAGCTATTGCTAACAGATTGAAGCTTCTGCTGACTGCTTTGATATCACCATTCCAGAGTGCTTTCATTCCGGGTAGGTTAATTACGGATAACATTCTTGTAGCTAATGAAATGGGCCATTTTGTTCACAATAAACAAGATGGTTCTGAGAGATTCATGGCTTTAAAATTGGACCTCAGTAAAGCTTACGATCGTATGGAGTGGGAGTTCCTTAGGAGGGCGATCAATCGTTTTGGCTTTGCTCAGGCTTGGATTGATTTGGTAATGTCGTGTGTGACTACAATCCGATATTCTTTTTTTGTGAGTGGTAAACCTAGAGGCTTGGTGATTCCTTCATGAGGTCTGAGACAAGGGATCCTTTATCTCCCTATTTGTTCTTGATTGGAGCTGAAGGATTCTCAGCTCTATTGCAACAGAAGCAGAGGGAATGGTTACTTTCTGGCATTGAGATTTGTAGTAATGATCCTGCAGTTAATCATTTATTGTTTGCAGACGATAGCATGTTATATGCTAATGATGATTTGGTGCACTGCTATCAAATTCAAGACTTGCTAGAAACTTATGGAAGAGCATCAGGTCAGTTGGTGAACTTTAATAAGAGCTCGGTTGTTTTTAGTAAAAATGTTTCAGCTATTATGCAGGAGGGAAGTGTCCAGTTTATTAGATGTGGAGGTTGTTGATTCCCATGAAAAATATTTAGGCCTACCTACTTACGTAGGTAGGAAAAAAACAGCAACTTTTCAATACATCAAGGATAATTTGGCAAAAAAATTGGAGAATTGGCAAGGCAAGACTTTTGAGTGGTGCCGGTAAAGATATTCTTATTAGAGTAGTGGCACAAGCTTTACCTACGTACTTATGCCATGAGTGTTTTTCAGCTTACTAAGGGTTTCTATGAAGACTTGGAGCAAATGTGCGCAAGATTTTGGCGGGATAGTACTCTGGAGTCTGGACAAATGAAAAATTCATTGGAAATCATAGGACGCCTTATGTAATACTAAGGAGGAGGGTGGTTTGGGTTTCAGAAGTTTAGCTGAATTCAATTTAGCAGTGCTTGCAAAACAGGCCTGGAGAATCATTAAAAATCCTTCATCCCTGATTGCTCGGTTGTATATTGCCAAATATTTTTCAACAGGCACTTTTTGGACAGTTGAGTTGCAGGGTTCTCCCTCTAATTCTTGGAGGAGCATTCTTTCAACTAGGGATTTAATTGCACAAAGGATATTATTAGCAGATTGGTAATGGGGAGAATGTGAGAGTGTGGTGTGATCCATGGATCCTAGGTGTTCCGGAGTATAAGTCGGCAGTGCATACTGCTAGTGGGAACCTTTCTCTTAAGGTCTGTGAGCTTTTATCTAATTCTGTCAGTTGGCATGAAGGTTTGATTCGAACTTTATTCTCTGTTGAGGAAGCAGAAGCCCATTATGTGCATTCCTTTGAGCTCTAGGGCTGTCGATGATAGGTTGTGTTTGGAGATTGGAACGCAATGGAGATTTTTCTGTGAAGACGACCTATAGACATGCCTTTCTTCACTCTACATCTCGAAGGCCTTGTACTTTAGCAGTTAATAGTGAGTTTTGGAATAAGATTTGGAAGAGCAGAATTCCAAATTCTGCAAAGCTACATATATGGAGGGTGTGCCATGACATACTGCCCTCGATGGAAAGATTAACTTCTAAACATGTGATTTTGGAATCCCAAACTTGCGTGTTATGTGATGGTGAAATTGAATCAACCTTACACCTATGTCGTAATTGTCCTTTTGCTCAACATGTGTTACATACTCACAGGCAGGTGAGTCAAGTTTGCTTTGATGTACAAACTAATGGATTAGATGTGGTGGGTGGATTAGCTTCTGTGCTAAGCAGCTTCTTAGGCTGTCGTTTGAGGAATTTTTATATCTGCTTTAGAATCTCTAGAAAGGGAGGAATCAGAGAGTTTGGGAGCATAAAAGACTTCATGCAGATGATGTAGCCTTGCTTGCAAGTACTGGTTTAGCTGAATACTGTTGTCACAATGTGAAAGTTTTGGTGCCTGGTCATGGAACTAGGATATTGAGATGGATACATCTTCCTGTTGGTGTTCTCAAAGTCAACATGGATGGATCTTTCCACTCTGATTCGAGGATGGGAGGTTGGGGTTTTGTTGTTCGTGATGTTTGGGGCACATTGGTAGCTGTGGTGCTGTGCCGCTGCAAAATCTTTTTTCAGTTGAACATGCAGAAGCTTTAGCCTGTCACATGGCTGTGCATTTTGTGTTGGAGCACAACATGTCTCCTGTCATATTGGACACCGACTCCTTACTTGTGCAGTGACAAGTTTCAAGGTCGGTTGCAGTGAATCTGTCTGCAATGGGCAAAATTTATGATGATATTGTGGACATGATAACTTCATCTCCAAATATGAGGACGGTTCATACCAAGAGAAGTGGCAATTCAGTGGCTCACTTGGAAGAAGTTGGAAGAAGTTCCTCCAACTTCTTCCTTCTCTTGATGTTATTATTTCAATTCCCTTTACCTAGAAAATAGCTTGATTTTTAATAGAGAAGCAAAGGTAGATTAACAGTGTTATCGAATTGTACCAAAAAAAAATGTTATTGTTATCATCTTATCGAATAAGAGAAACGAGATTGAGATGAGGAAAAAAAAAAAAATTGTAAACGCTATTAAGTGTTCTTAACGTGAAAAAGCTAAATTTATGCATTCAATATTCAAAACTGAGGAATTATTCTGTGGTCTCGAAGTACCACGTAGGGGTGGGGCGTCCGGACCCGAAAACCCGACCCGAACCGAGCCAAAAAGCCCGATTCGGTTCGGTTTTGACTTTGAAAATATCGGTTCGGTCTAGAACCCGACCCGAATATATTTTCTCGGTTCGGTCTCGGGCCTCAAATATGCAGAGACCGAAAGCCCGAACCGACCCGTATTTAGTTTCAGTTGATAGTGTTTGTCTCGGCCTTTCGAAACATCTCAGCTTCTCTCACTCTCCTCCCAACCCAGCTCCTCCTCCTAAACCTCCATAGACCGGACCCGACCTCCTCCTCCTAATCCTCCTTCTCCCGCTCAAAGAAGTTAGCTCGGATCGTCGACTGGACCCGCATCTTCAGCAACCCGTCGACGGTAAATCACCACCTTCGTTCCAAATCAGCCTAAGACAGCTCCCTAGCTCACCGCCACGGCAAGCAGTATTGAAGCTGAAAAGGAGAGGGCTCACCGTTTTGCCCACATCGAAATCCCATATGCAAGAAGAAGAAGAGGAGGAGAGGAGATTCTCGTAAAAAAAAAAAAAAAAAAAGAGGAGAGGAGGGGTCAGATTTGGCGTTTCAAAGAGACATGATAGTTTATAATCTCATATCTGGGATTAAAGAAAAGAAAAGCTGCTGCTGGTACCACTCTCCACGTTGCTCAGTTGCTGCCTCACTTCCCAAGCATTAAAGAAATGAAAAGTTGATGTAGAAACCAAGACAAGAAAAGAAAGGACGGTGTGGAAGGGAGGATAAGAAAAGAAAAGAAAAGAAAAGTAATGAAAAGCTGTCTCCACCACCAAGAAAGTCAGACAACTTTGTCTCCACTCTTCCCAAAACAAAAAAACAAAGTTGTTGTCTGACTTGTCTCCACCACCAAGAAAAGTTGCCTAATGAAATAAATATAAACTTTGTACTTAAATTGTTGAGAGGCCTCTCGCGCTTCAGTGGTTGGGAGTGTGGCTTTCGTGTAGGAGGTCGTGGGTTCAAACCTCGCTTCTTACCGAATTTTATGTATATTTTGTCAGAGTTGGGAAACTGGATTTTGGGCCCGAAAAGCCCGAAGACCGAACCGACCCGTTTGGGATCGGTTTCTGTCGGTTTCCAGTTTTTAAAAAGCCCGAACCGGCCCGAACCGAACCGATTATTTCGGGTTCGGTCTCGGTTTTAACCAAATTTCAGGCCCGGCCCGACCCGAGCCCAGGCCTAGTACCACGTGACACTGCCATGTGGTGGTCACAACCAATAATATAACTCAAATTTAGTGGGGACCATGTAAGGGTGGGAAAAAAAAAATTTAATAAAGAGACCAATTATATATGGGCCAATAATAATCACCCTGGATCACCAGAACTATATTTTAATTTCCCTGAAACTTGCTGATGTGGTGTCTTATGAGCCCCGGAGATGCCGTTAATGGCTGAGATTAAAAGCCAAGGAGGAACAAGGCCCAAAAGGAGCGAAGGAGAGGACACGTGCTATCAATCGATATTTTCCTATAATTCTATAAATAGCCGACTGCACCTAAATCAATGAAGACACAGAGGGTTTCTAGATAATATATACCGTATATACTCCCTAATATTATGGCCTCTTCACTGGAAACAAAACCCCAAGCCATAGTTCTTGACGATGAAAGAAAGCAAGAAGAAGAAAGCTTTCATTATGCTGTGCAGCTGGTGGTTTCATCTGCGCTGCCCATGTCCATGCAATCAGCCATTGAGCTCGGACTTTTTGATATCATAGCCAGAGCAGGTTCGGGTGTGGGGCTCTCTGCATCCCAGATTGCTGCCCAGATTGGCACCCAGAATCCTGAGGCAGCCTTTATGCTCGATCGAATCCTTAGGCTCCTCGCCACTCACTCTGTACTTGGTTGTTCTCTGGTTGATGGCCAAAGGCTCTACAGGCTCTCCGCGGTGTCCAAGCACTTTGTGACTGAAGATGGCGTTTCGTTGGGCTTCGTCATGGCATTGTTCCAAGACAAGGTCTTCATAAACAGTTGGTATGTTCTCATCACTTCACGTACGTTCGAATTTAAGCTTTTGGAGTTAATTAAGTAAGAATGCGTGTACAGTTTTATGTATTGATATAATTGACCTAATCCTGTACACACTAATTAACTCATATACAGTTTTATGTATTGATATAATTCACCTAATCCTGTACACACTAATTAACTCATATATCATATATGCAGGTCACAACTGAAAGACGCAGTTATTGAAGGTGGAATTCCATTTGAGAGGTTCCATGGCATGCCTACCTTTGAGTATTCAGGTTCGGACCAGAGGTTTAATCAGGTCTTCAACACAGCAATGTTCAACCACACCACTCTTGTTGTGAAGCGGATTCTTGATCTCTACAGCGGTTTTGAGCACCTTGGGGAGCTTGTTGATGTTGGTGGTGGTTTGGGAGTAGCTCTCAGTCTAATCACTTCCAGATACCCTCATATTAAGGGAATCAATTATGATTTGCCGCATGTTATAAAATATGCTCACCCTTCTCCTGGTACGACCTTAATCTACACGTTTTCAGTACTGAATTACTTAAGAAAACACTCTTTAAAGAATAATTGACAATCTACTGTGAAGAATTTATATAATATATATACATGTATTATATATAATTTATTATATTATATAAAAATGGATTTAATCTTTTTGCAGGTGTCGAACATGTTGGAGGAGACATGTTTGCCCATGTTCCAAGTGGAGATGCCATTTTCTTAAAGGTTGATTATTTTTTGAGTTTCTCAAGTGCAGGTTTCTTTTATATTCATTTGGCTTGAAGTGAACTATATACGCATGTGAAACTAGCCGTACCCATTCAAATTGTTTGGATTGTTTTTTTAGGGCATACTTCACGATTGGACGGATGAGGACTGCATAAAGTTGTTGAAGAATTGTTACAGTGCTACTCCAGACGATGGAAAAGTAATAGTTTTGGAGGCAGTTCTTCCAGTTTTGCCGGAAACAAGCACTACTGAGAAGATCACCACCCAACTGGATGTGCTTATGATGACTCAATGCCCAGGAGGGAAGGAGAGGACCCAACAAGAATTCATGGACTTGGCAACTGGTGCTGGATTCAGTGGCATCAAATATGAATGTTTCGTCGCTAATATATGGGTCATGGAGTTTATTAAGTAGAGACAGGGCAATGCTTTCATTTGGTACAATAAAAACACTCTAAGCTACTGAGGATTATATATATGTTGCTCGTTGCTTATCTTTTGAAAAGTATGATGCGTGTTAATTTGCAATGAAAATGTGTGTGGGCAAAAGTAGGAAATTTTTAGGCTGTTTTCAGGGATGGAACCAGGACTGTAAAAGAAGGTGGGCTGAATCAAACTAAGTTTTGTGTTTGAAGGAAAAAACAAATTCACTAATCTGTTTTATGACATTTCCTTGATGAAAATCTAAATTAGATCCTATATTAGAATTCAATGCTAAACTCTTAATTGAAAAAATGATAAAATTAATTGGAGAATTCATTTATTTTGTTTTGGTCAGATAAAGAAGTCTATCTTTTTTTTTTGAGGGGAATGGAAGACTGATCCATTGATATAAAATCATACGACCTCACTCGGTCAAGCATGAAGGGTACAAACACCCCTCATATTACAATCATTGCTCAGGTAGTGCACTGACTGCACATAAAAATGACTACTAGCCTAGACTACTACACCTTGAACAATAAGAAGCTACAACACCAAAAAATCAGTACATCCGCCTAAGACCCTTATGGTGTACATCAATACTGATCCATGGGCACATTGTAACGTCCTAAAGAACAAAGTATACAGGGCCAAGACCCACTGCACCCACCTGTAAGAGATGGAACATTATTAGACAAAAGAACTAACAACAAAAAAAGAAATTGGGCCCAAAACACAGCCCAGACCCAAAGGCACTCAAACCCTAGCCAAACTTCCAAGCTGCAGCAGCCACCACGCCTCCACCACGGTTACAAGACGCTAGCCACCGCCACAAGTAGCCATCGGCCACCATCCACTCCTCCATCATCGCCAGCACGCCGACAAACGCACCTCCCCGCATGGTTCCAAAACACCCATCAGATATTCGATCTGAAGAAGCCCGTCGAAACCCCGCCTCACACTATCCTGCCAGCCGCCGCGATCAAGGGATAGAACACCGGTACCAGCAGGCTGCTCCCTCTAGAATCTCATAGCGATCAGAAAACGTAGGACCACCACAAGGCTTGTAAGCTCGTCAAGGTTCTATCCACGCCGCCGCAGCACAGGCTGAGATACGACTATCAAAAAAAGATCCCCGCCCGGCTGCACTCACCACTCACCGACCAGGCAAAAGCCTGGCACGGCGCGGGAGCCGCCGGACGAGAGCCTCCAAGCTTACCCAAAAACCCTAGCCGCCCTCTAACTTCTCGAGAGAGAGAGAGAAGTCTATCTTAATTAGATGAACCTGAAAGGACTAAATACACAAGGAAAGAAAAAAAATTAAGAAAAGAATCACAGAAGAGAAGAACATAAGAAAATGAATTAGAGATGAGAGAGAGGGAAAGGCCTTTAGGGGATATTAAGACTATTCTATAATCTATACCCTGCATATATTTCTTTCAAAAATGGGGTGGGCTGCAGCACACCTCAGCCACCCTTTGGTTCCGTGCCTGGCTGTTTTCTTAGTCACTACTATTAACATGTATCCGCCCCTTTGACCAAGTCAGATATCGATCGGTAATGGTACATTGTTTGATCCCAGCTACAAAGCTGATTCTGACAAGATGAGGGTAAAAAAAAAAAAAAAAAAAATCATTATATATGATGATGGCCAATGATGAAATAGTATTCTCGATTGCATTAGGGCATCTCCAACCCATTAGTCAAAAGTCATAGCCATTTCATGAATTTGACACCTCTAGTGTCATTACTATTCATTCAGATTTTGCATCTCCAACTTATTTTAGTCAAAAGCCATAGCATAATCTCAATGGACCATGGAGTCCAGTCAGTCCACATCATGTCCCTTCTTCTCCATTTTGGCTTTCGTTCTACAAAACTTAGTCAAAATGACTAAGCTTTTGACTCAAGGGTTATTTTGACTACTTTTTCTATTGGGCTGGAGATGCTGGACTTGGATTGGGGAAGCCAAAATGGCTTTTGACACTAGGGTTGGAGATGCCTTACATCTCCAAAAAGACCTCTACCCATTTTCTACATTACCCATATCTTTGATATATATATATATATATATATATATATATATATATATATATATATATATATATATATATATATATATACAGATTTTATCCAGAGCGATGTCTCGCTCTGAAATTTCAGAGAGAGGTTAGGGTTTAGGGTCACTTTTCGGTCGCATATCCACATCTCGACCGTTCAGTTTTTAGGTACTAATGTATAGATCATATCTGCAAAATTTCAGTCAAATTGATGGTCGGTAAGGCATTGATAACTGCCTTAAAGCTAGTACGGTCCAGGTTGGACAGATTTAGTTCGTCTATTGGTTTGAACGAGTTAGATACCTTATAGATCATCAATTTGGCTGAAATTTTGCAGAGATGATCTATACATGAGTACCTAAAAACTGAACGGTCGAGATGTGGCTATGAGACCGAAAAGTGACCCTAAACTCTAACCTCGCTCTGAAATTTCAGAGCGAGGCATCGCTCTGGATAGGATCTGATACACACACACACACACACATATATATATACAAGGTTCTAAAAATCGCTAGGCGGTGGCCAAGGGCTTAGCGCCTAGGGGACCAGGCGGTTTGTATTTTTTTAATTTATAATTTATATAAACAAGAATATATAAAGTAGTGAAATTGGTTGAAAATAGTCAAAATTACTCAAAATTGAGAGAAAATGTTCCGCATATAATGTAACATAAAGTACTAAGAAGCTAGAAATAAAATAAAAAGACACTTGCAAGCCTATAAGTTAGAAATAAACAACTGCAAGCTGTTGCAAACCATTCAACCAACTCATAGCTGCTGTAGGAAAAATCTTTGAGCAATTGGGCACCCAGACTATTATTCTGGACACCCATAGCATGAATCTACTGCATCTAGCACTCCATTGAAGCTGGAGCAACATCGAGTGCAGAGCATACCAACTACTAAAGCAAGGCATATTGTAAATACTAAAAACAGAATGAAAAAAATTAAACTGGAAAACTATGAACAATTGCATTAGGCATATCAGAATTAACTCAATTAAGAAAGGAAAAGAATTGCAGGAAGGAACGCTGAATTCGTTCATGCCCATTATTGAATAAACTCTTAAACAATTATCAATTACAGGTTATTCAACAATTCATCAATCCAAGCACTGTTCTAATATCAAACCAGCAATTTTTAGTATCTAATTATCCAACAATCATCAATTCATCAATCTATCAATCCAACAATTCATCAACTCATTAATTCATCGAAACTTCATGAGGCAGTAGACAAAAGAGAGATTGGAGCAGTGGAGAGAGAAACGGCGACCGTCGACGATCGAGGAGAGATTGAGAGAGAGAGACGGAGTTAGAGTCTTAGAGATGTGCTTTGGAGATACGGCGACTAGCCGACCATAGCTCGGGAGTTATAGGTTTCGAGAGCAGACAGCGATGTGGTTTAGAGTTCTGGGTTTTATTCGGAAGTGAGGAAGACCAGGGACGTAGCCATGATCTAGATTTCGGTTGGGCTAATTTAAAGCTTGTTTAGAAGAATTTTTTTTCTTTGTCGATAATAATCCAATAGATTTTGCCACAAAAATTTTAGAAGAAAAACTGACAGAGAATTTTTTAAGTAAAGAAAAAAAAAAGAGAACAAAATGTGGAAAGAGCAAAGAAAAACAGACAAAATTTGCCTTTGAGAGAAGAAATTAAAAAAAAAATACTAATAGGAAAAATTAATACAAAAGTTGTAACAAAAGAAGGGGGGGGGGGATGGGAGGAGAAAATGGGGGGAGAGAGAGAGAGAAGAAGAGAGAAAAAAAAAAAAAAAAAAGAGGAACTAAAGAGAAGAAAATGATGCCAAAAAGGGCAAAAGAAGGTTAATCAACTCTAGGAGATTCAAACCCAGGTCTACAATTTAGAAAGAGTCAAAATGCTTGACACTTTACCAACCAAACCAAAATAAGAGGATTGCTCAAGGAGCACACTTATACTATGTAAAGGATTGGAAATATTTTAGGTTGGGCTGTAGCCCAAGCAGCCCATCACGTGGCTACGTCCCTGAGGAAGACGATCGAGACGCCCAGCGCCCAGACCGACCAGACCGCCTAGGCGCCCACAATGCCCGCCTAGACTCCGCCGAAGCTCCAACCAACTGTAAATGCGAAAATCTGTAAACCAAGGACAAACATACACGTGTCCAAAATAATAATTTTATTTATCTAACTATTATTAAGAGAAGAGGTTTTGTTAGCCAAAACAGAAAAAATGTACTAAAATGACCCTGAAATATTAAAAAACTATACAACTCATAAAACGGATAGGGGTAATATAGTCAAATTATAAAATAAACAGAAAATATAAAAAAAGTAAAAATGAGAAATAGATAATCAAATTTCTCACTTCTATCATTCCATGAAAAACTACCAGGCTGCGTTTGGGGGGGGTTTAGCTCCCCCGCTTATAAGGCCATCTCCATCCCAACTACATAAAGAGCTAAAAGCCTATTTTTTAGCCCTTTTAGTCTCCAACCCAAACAACTTAACACTCCCCTGCTTATAAGGCCATCTCCATCCCAACTACATAAAGAGCTAAAAGCCTATTTTTTAGCCCTTTTAGTCTCCAACCCAAACAACTTAGGGTCAAAGTTTTAAAATTGAGGGCCAAAAGGCTGAAGAGAGGGGCAAATTTAGCCCTCAAATTAGCCCTTAGAGCAAGTTCACCCATAGTCAAGAAATGTCAAGGTCGAAAAGTCAAGAATTCGACCAGTCAAGTTACTGTTCACTGCCACTGGACATGGGTTTCCACCCATTTTTTTCTTGACCAGTCAAGACTGTTCATTTCTCACTGTTCATCGAATTTCACTGTTCATTAATTATTTTACTGGTTATATATATAGTGGTTATTAATTATTTGCCGTTGGATCCTCTTCTTAATTGAAATGGACGGATCAGATTTCATGACCGTTAGGCAGCCCTGCAGATCCGCTACACGACAAGCGAATGGAGTCACTCGACCTGCCTTTGCGGCGCCAAGCGTCCTCCGTTCGTGAGCCAGTTGCTGCCTTCAGCGCGTTGCAGTGGAGGGTCTGCTGATGACGTCAGCCACGTGAATCCTTGGGCCGAGCTGGCAGCCCCTCACCTAGTCAAGAAAAAAGTCACCTTGTTGCCTTTTTTTTTTTTGCCTCAGTCAATAAAAGCCAACAATTGGCTGGGCAAGCTTTCACCGGTGGAGGACCAATTTTGCTTGTGGCCGGTCACCACGTCAGTTTTCCTTGCTGGAGCCCGGGCAAAAGAGAACCGCTGCATTTGCTCTTAAGGCCAAATGGATCAGAAATGGGAGGCCCACCTGTGGGTGCTGCGTGACATGTGCATGACGTTAGCAACTGCTGGTTGCTGACGTCATCTAGCTGTTGGTTTTTTTTTTTTTTAAATAGCGGTTGGATTTTTTTTTTATTTCATTCAAAATCAATTTTATTCCATTTTGAAATCAGCTTTATTCTATTTCAAAATTAGCTTTATTCCATTTCGAAATCAGCTACAGATATTTTTGATTATCTTAAAAAAAAAAAACATCCGGAAAAATATTTTTTATCATAAAAATGATTTCAATTACTATAGTAAAAAACTGATAAAAAATAAGAACATATATATATATATATATATCCAAAATGTTAAAATATATTTTATGGCTATAATTCAGCCTTGACGGGTTAGAAATGGTTGATGTCAAATCGATGAACAATACAGAATTTAGGGCTAAAATTTAGCTCCAGGACTATTTTTAGCCCTGCCGGTTGGAGATGGCCTAACGCCCTAACCAACCTCAAATTTGGTGTTTGGTAACTCTGTCCCCAGCCTGCTTTTTTCAAAAGCACGGGCTTTTTCTCTAGAAAGGCAGAAGTCAGTGGAGACTTCCTTTTAGAAGCTGAAGAAGCAGAAGCCACCGCTAAGCACTGTAGCGGAAAATACTGTAGTTTAATAAATCTTTGCAAATACCAACTCCTACCCTCACAGCCATGAAACCCTTCTCTTCACGCCTTCACGCATAGAAGCCGCTCTTCTGAAAACACAGACGCACTCTTCTGCCTTTCTGGATCATTGGCATTGCCAGCTCCAGTTTCTTGATGACAAGGCCAGTTCGCACCGCCGAACCAATCGACCAGAATCGAAATCCGGAGGCAAACTTTTCTGGTAAATTGCCTAATCGTATTCCTTCAGCTCGGTTTGATTGAGATTAGACATGTCTTTGAGCAAGATCATTGCTGTGGCTGGTCTTTGCAAAAGGTCGTCAACAGAAATGATTTAGTAATTGAGTTTCCAGTTCTCGCTTAAATCTCACATGTGATGTAGCTAGTTTCTTTCATATGCTTGAGAAAAATATAAAGAAAAAATAATGCCGCCTTGTATTCACGATGATGAATGATATGATGTACCCAATCAGGCGAATCATCAATAATCTAAGTTCATTCAGTTTCAAAGATTGGCTTATGCCATTAGTCTTGTCCTTTTAAATGAGAAAAACTATAATGTCACTAGTCAGATAAAATAACAAAAGTCTAGGATTTTGTATCAGTTTATGATTCGAGTATCTCATATAATGTTGTTCTTGCAGAGTCAACCTGTGGAGGAGTTCTACCGCAGTCGGGGAAAATTGTTAGAGTTTGATCTTACTGGAGGGATTCCAGAATCCTGGCCAAAGCTGCTTCGAGCTTTAAATCTGGAAGACCATGACGACAAACAGTCTGCCGCAGCATGATTTGTATATTGTGTACTAATAACATTAGACGACTGCTTGGTTTCCATTAGGTAAAGCTAGATCATACACTCTTTGCATGTCAGGGAAGCTGGTGCATTTAATTCAAAATTTGAAAGGAAAAACTTCTATATGCAATAAAAGCACGAAGAGGCCCATTTCCTTTGGAGTTATGTAAGTGGCCATGGGTCTTGTGTGGGGAGGTAAGCATTGTAATGGTCAGCCAAGTTGTTTGTTTGAATAATGATTCTTTTCACAGGCAGTAAGTAAAGATTCAGAGCAAGTACCATTTTGCAAGTTTTTATGAATTGTACTGTACATGATGAGCGAAATCTGAACAGGTCCACAACCCTTAAAAGAGCCAATGCTCAAATTTGAGTATCTGGTGTACTGGTGTAACTCGGGAGAGAACAGTCATACTCGGTTCTATTGCCAACCATATCAGTTCTTTGTAGCTTCTTTCTAGATATGCTGTATGTTAATATGGTAAAGTTAGGCATGAGCTTCCAACATATCCGGGTTATGCTGCTTGATCGATCGGTGTCGATTCGTAGCTCTGAGTCTCCTTCAATAACATCCACTCGAGTTGAAAGGTCATGTTTACATTTTGAACTGCTAATTAATGCACCTTTTCTTTAATCAAGACACCTTTCTTTAATCAAGACACTGTGACAGTTGATGTGAGATACTGTCATTACTGGAGGGTATCCAAGTTATACTCTTATCATTACTAGAGAGTAATGGATTAATTGAAAGAATATATTTTGTTGTGTTGGTATCTGTATATTGCCTTTAGTTTCATTCATCCATCATAATATGAATACTCCAGGAGAAAGAGACAAAAATATATAGAGGTGTTGCTCTTCTGCACTAATTCAATGAATGAAGTGCAAGAATTGAAGAGGGATGGTTTACACTAAATAGTGGATTAATGTAGAGATTGACATTTATCTTCTTTTCCTTTGTCATGGTGGATTGTGAAGGTCTATTAACTTTGTCCCATTTTGGGGTTTTTCAGTTCGAGATTGAGATGGTATTTTGCTTATGTAATTATATATTATACAATCAAAGTGACAATTCAGTAGAATGTTGAAAAGAACTTTCACTACGTACAAGAGAAATGTAGATGGAAGAAGAAGATTATTACACAGTAGGCTTGGTGTATTTGTTACATTTTAATCCCATGCAAATAAATTATAACAAGAATTTATAACACAATAGGTTTGGTGTTTTGATGACAAATTGTTATAAAAAGTGATAAAGAATAATTTATATATGAACTACGTTATATTACCAAACATTTAAGGCAAAAAATTATTTCATGTCCAAATTGGTCATTCTACAAGCATAAAGCAGAAGCCAGTTTTGATTTACCAAACACTTTATCACTGCTTTTGCCACTGACAACACTTATAAAAAGTCAGTTCACCAAACACTCAGCTGTTTTGCTTTTCAGCAACTTATTCTCATAAATAAGCAAAAACTAGCTTTTTAAAAAAGCACAGCCATACCAAACACACCCTAAGTAGATCCTTTAATTCTTCCTCTGGACTTGTGTTTGATTCAAGGGTGTTGAACACTTGATCTTGAATTGGTTGATGTTCACGAGGGTTGCCACGCAGATTGGTGTTCCTCAGTTTTGATCGTGAATGATTTGGCTCTTCGGAGAACTTGAAGATTCTTCACGGATTTTGGTGACTTCTGAGCTTTCCTGTGTAGTTTAGATTGGAATGTCCAAAAGTCCCTTTTCCTTACTTGAACTAAGGTATTTATAGGGTTTGTGAACAAATCACCCTATTTGTAACTCCCGAGCATTCATTCGGCCTTAATTTGGCTTTATTTAGATTAACAAATGTTTCCACATAATTTAATCCTAATTTATTATGGAGTAAAGCCAATTAATTTTAGCTTTATTGGCTTAATCACAATTTATTTAAATTGCTCCATAATCACATTTAATTGACCCGTTTAATTGGCCTAATTTAATATTTAAATCAGAACCAATTAACGATAATCAATGCTCTCTTTCTTGTACTTACGCCAAAGATTTGCACTTTCATGGACTACTTTAGTTCGATAACATAGAGTCCACGTGTAGCTTTAGGAATTTTCTAATTTTATTAATTTTCTTGTGTCTACACCAACTTTCAGGAAGGATGTTGACAATTGATAAAGATCATTGGCTACAAGGTATTTCATCTTTTTAAAAGATGAAGACTACCTCTTTTAGTATAGTTATCTCTACACAATAACTATATCTCTACATGATATAGTTTCCCAATATATTTGATTTGTTTGAGCTTATTTTGATCATTTCGTTATGGGGAATGACAAGCTCTATGGTTGCACTCCAAAACCAGGGTGGGAGGTGGGTTGAGTATCGACATCACTATTTGTGTGTCTTCTCTTTTGCTCGACATTTTCCTTTCTGTTCCATGATTGGCTTGCAGAATTAACATTAATAACTTCTTGAAGGTTCTTGATACATATGGAATTGACCATTCTGCTGCATCCATGATTGGCTTTTAATACATATGGAATTGACCATGCTGTTGGATAATATTAATGCTTTTGGTCTTCCTATAATTATTACTTTGCTTCCAGTATATATATAATATATATACTAGAAGCAAAGTAATAATTATGGGTGTTTGGCTCCAATTTTGCTGCAGCTGGTCAACAGTCTCTTTTCTGCGCGCGGGCGTGCCAGCACAGTTCGGGTGCGGTCGTCGGGGGTGTCCCTTGACCTGACTTCTTTCAAGTGATTTTAGACGAGGAGAGCACCAACCTCGTCGCAGGGGTCTTTGTGCCTCGTGATGAGGACTTTTGCTTAGTTTCTTCAATATCACATAATCGATACTCGACGTCGTAGATCGAGCAGAGCGAAAATCACTGGGAAATGGGGAGAAATTGCTAAAGCGTGACTTTAGCTTGGCTGGTTTGCGAGGGCGTTACCCTTGCTTGGCTGGTTCCGTAACCGTTGCGGTCGCGGTACTACAGTCGGCTCCCGAGGAGATTAGGACCGAAGCACGTTGACAGAAGGTTTGGTGGCACTGACAGTCGGCTCCTGAGGATTCTGGGACTGGAGTGTGGTCACCGGTAAGAGAAGGAGAGGGGTTGCTTTGGAGAGGCTTGGATAATCTTAGAGATTGTTGTTGATGAATTGTGTGTGTTGTGTTACTTGTTGTAGCCTCTATATATAGGCTACCAAGCCATAGTGGTCGGCCTTAAACAAATCATGATGAAATTGTTAGGTTTAAGCACTTAAACACTAATGGAATTGTTAGGTTTTAAGCACTTAAACACTAATGGAATTTGTTAGGTTTAAGCACTTATGGAATTGAAAATGATGAGTTTTGGAGTGGTTTTGAGTCACTTTCTGCTCCTTTATTCCTTCAATTATATCTCCACCAAGAATTCAGAATGGGCCTTCGACTTCTTCATATCAAATGATCCACCATGAGTGTAAATCATTCTGGTAAAATTTCATAGCTTACTTCCATGTGGTTGGGCCGGAAACGCTGCTGAACCCTTTACAGGTCCGGTTTTCGAGTTTTGTCTTTCAGAATATTGGACTGATTGTTTGAAGATTTTCCACTCCAAACTAGCTCTTGCACTATTCATAATAAATGATCCTTGGGATGTTTAGAATGAATCTGGAAAGTTTTAGCTCATTTGGATTTTGTTTGGTTAGTCTGCCGCCCCTCCTTCCTTGTTTAGCTCGGTTTCTCCTAGCCGAAGTAGGAAAATGTGCTAAAGTTGACTTTTCATTTCCATGCTTCCATCATTTCCTTTTCTTGCAGCTCGCATAATCTTCCATAATTATGCAGGTAGGCTTTATTTAGCCTCTAAATAATATATTTCGAACTTGTCGACAATATATAGCTTGAGCCACTGATGTTGGCTCAATTTCTCCAAGACACGCCTTGTCAGGCCAAAATGTTCGATCATTTTGGGTTCAAACAATGGGAAGACCAAAAGTTTTTTTTTTTCCTGCGATCCCAACATAACAATTTCAGGGGGTTTCACCTTTTTTGGATCCTTTTCTTGGTAGGGTCTCTACTATTGTGAATAATATTCTTCAGAAAATATAAAGGTAAGTGAAATTTCCACTGTAAAGTTGGAACAACTACTTTATATTACCATTTAGTCTAGATCAATAAGAAAACTAACTCTAGCCGCTAACGCGAGAGAGAAGGAAGAAAAAACCCTAGGTTCAATTTCTCTGAGCTTGACGACATGGAGGAGGTGGATGAGATGGCTGTTCGATTGGCAGCTTCTCTTGGACTGTCAGATGTTCGCAGGCCGGTGGAT
This sequence comes from Rosa rugosa, assembly GCF_958449725.1. Taxonomy (NCBI): domain Eukaryota; kingdom Viridiplantae; phylum Streptophyta; class Magnoliopsida; order Rosales; family Rosaceae; genus Rosa; species Rosa rugosa. Next base: position 41,194,320 of record NC_084825.1, read on the forward strand.
CTTCGTCCGGCTCGTGGAGAGGGTTTGCGTCATTCTCAGACGTATCAGGTGGGGAAGTTGTTGACGCCTAGGGCTTTCAATAAGAGATCGTTCATGGGCATGTTCCTGCGTGCATGGAGGCTGAATGGACGGTACACTGCTCAGGAACATGGAGACCGCTTTCTGTTCACCTTGACAGATCCAACAGACCGTAACCGGATCCTTCGAGGTGGTCCGTGGGGCTTTGATAGAACTCCGATCGTCCTAACACCGTATGATGGGGTGGGGGCGATCAAGGATGTTCCGCTCTCTACTTTAGCTTTCTAGATCAAGGTACGTGGCCTGCCACCAGCTTTTCATACTGACCGATGCTTGCAAAGGATTGGTAGCGCTCTGGGGAGGTATGTGCAGAAGGACACAACAGAATTTGAAGAAGGAAGGATTCAGATCCGAGTAGAGATGGATCTTCTGCAACCTGTGATCTTCCGACGGAGGTTCACGGTGGATGAGGGGGTTGATGTGGATCTAGATTTTTTCTTCGAAAACCTCTATGGCAGATGTCAAGAATGTGGTTTGATTACTCATGTGGGATTACCATGCGTTGGGACGCCGCTGCCGGTTGAGGCCAGGACTAATCAATCGCCGGCACGGCGAAATCTTGAAAGGGTTTTGAACCGCGTTGAGTTGTCTCCTAATGTTGGACCGTCGATGGTTTTTGGAGCACAGCCGAGTCCACAGGTAGGGCTAGAGAGATTTCTGCCAGCAGCTAAACCGAAAGGGAGAAAGGAAATTAGGCGTAGACTTGTCACTGGTAGTGGTGAAGGAAGTTCTGGGGTGCACAATGCGTCTTTGAACGAGCAGGTGGAGACTGGTAGTGAGCTATCTTCGGGAGGTTTAGGGCAAGAGCTGCTTGGGAGCGGTAATTCAAGTGAGAAGGCGTTGATGGAGGCAGCTCCTAGTTGTGGCATGCGTCGTAAACGTGTGGAGGAAGATGGTATTTCTCCAAAGAAGCTGCGATTGAGTTTAGCAGTGGGTAGGAAAAATTTGGATGTTATGACAATGGAATTGAGTTCCGTGAAAGATGTGAAGGAAGTGTACAAGAAGAGGCCGGGACGGCCAAAGGGGGCAAAGAATAAAGCAAAGGAGATTAAGGTTGTGCATGTTTCACCTATGAAGAAGTCACCGGCAAAGAAGCTCAAGACTCCTACGAAGGAGGAGAAATTGGTGAATGGCTTACCGATATTCACCGTGGTGGAGGCAGTTCATGGTTCCAACCCATCACAGGGTAAGGAGCCAATAGTTGTTTGATAGGTTTAGCCTAGTTACTAGTGTCTATGCTAGTAGAGATACCTCTATGAGTCTTGTGGAAGTACTTAGTTTTTAGCGTACCGCTCGGCGTGTGAGACAAGGTAGAATAGAATTGCCTGCAAGGCGAGGTGTTTGTATGTGGCATAGACTACTCATAGCATAATTGTGTTATGGAAGTAGTCTTGTACTATTTCTTTATTCTATGAACGGAGCATACTATTGGTATATCTCATTTTGATAAAAAAAAAAAAAAAAAAAAAACTACTTTATATTACCATTACCTCTATGTTATAGTTCATTGAACTAACATGAATCAACAATCATATCTTTGTTTCTTTTCAGTTAAAGATACTTCAATGTGCACTGGTTGAGTTTATGCTGGTTTGGCTAGAGGTCGAGTTTGTTTTGCTCCATCATTTCTGGCAACAGATTGAGTTCATGTGTTTGTTTTAGTGAATAGTTTGAAAACTGGGATGCAGTTTTCTTTAGATTAGGATCAATGGGTATTGTTATCATATTAATTATTTGTAATTGAAGTGGATTATTAACTAAGTGAAGTAATCTTTTCTTTGTTCTACTCTTAGTTTTGTTATTCATGTTTTTCTGGCCAGAAAGTAACTGATGTTTTTTAAATTATTTTTAAAAATTAGAATGACATTTACGGCGTGCAATGCACGTCGTGAATTGTGATTTACAGCGTTCAATGCATGCAGTAAGTAATACGGCGTGCTTTTAAGTTATTTACGGCGTTCATCATGCACGCCGTAAAATTAAAAAATTGAGTTCAATTGTACGACGCGGTCTATAAAAGCGCAGATTTGCGCGTCGTAAAAAGTCATTTACGGCGTTTTTTGCGCGTCGTAAATGACCTGTTTTCCTGTAGTGGGAAATGTCCTTTTATCCTAATTCTAGGGAAGTTTTTTCCCGTTACACCACTCACATATTTTTTTTCCTACTTACCCATAATAACTCTTATAAGTGTTCCCTAATACCCAACTAATTAATTTTTTTGTTTATTTTTGGAACTATTTTGCCCTCATACCTCACATAGAGAGAGAAAGTGGGAGAGAGAGAAGTTATAAAAGACTTTCCCGGAGGTCTTCTGAAACCTCACCGGATTCCCGTCAAGATGACCGCACTTAGGTCACCGGTCGCCTGACTTTACCGGAGGTCCATAAAGAGGTCATCGGAAATCTCATAAGTCACCGAAGAGGTTGCCGGAGACTTTTATTGTCATCCAATAAATTTTTATATGGGGCAATGAAAGTTTATTGGGTATTATTGGGGGGCATTAAAAGTTTATTGGGGCGAAAGGAGACTAATTTCCCTAAATTAGACAAATAAACTTTAATTAGGAAGAAGACGAGGATATTACATCAATTTAAAACATTTTATTGATGACAATAAAAGTTTATCAGGAGGAAATAATAATAATTTTTTTTTAATCACGTACTCTGCCTATTGAGACTTGTACAAAAAGAACTGAAATTAGTATTTCTAATTTAAACCTACTAACCATACATAAAGAAGTCTTTAAGCCTTGCATTTTAAGTAAGAAGCAAGTAATTAAACTACGTATGTTGGTTATACATGCATGTGCCAATTATTTTTTTATCGTATTTTATACTTTAGTTAATATTTACGTAGATTCTATGTACCGTTATTTTATAAATTTCACATATGTGCGGACTATTTCCTTTTCTGGGCTATTTGATTATAATTAGCATCATTTTCTAGATGCAAAAAGGTTAACTGGTAGGAGGTTCAGCGATGTCTCAGTTCAAAATGACATGAAGTTCTGGTCATTCAAGTTAATTGAAGGACCTAGTGACAAGCTCATTATCAGGGTCAAGAAAAAAAAAAATTGCTGCCGAAGAGATTTCATCCACGGTTTTGGCAAAGATGCGGAAATAAATTGCTGACACCTCCCTCGGTTCAATAGTGAAGAGTACAGTTTTCACTGTCCCCGTGTCTGCAAGAGATGAATCAATACATTGTTTAGTCATCTAACTGTTACAATAGAAATATTGTGTTACTGAAGTGATCATGATGATCTTTTAAAGTGCGGCCTAAAAACAGTGCCGATCATGAGATCTCACTGACGGATGGCCGGAAAGGAAAAAGGAGAACATTGGAGAAGATAGTTACGAAGTGGTCTGGAGGTAAGATTCCAGACTCTTCAATTACTTCTCCTTGCAGGTGTGACTTGTAGGCGTACGTACCAACTCGATCAATTTTGGCATTTCTTCCAGTTGAGCCGGAAACTAGCTAGCACTACTGTGAAGACCAGATATCGCCAACTTGATGAACTTGTAATGGCTAATTTTGGTATGCTTGATGCACAAATGGTTTGGTGGTTATCACTCATAGATGTGGGCTTGGGTTATAATGGTTTCTACTGCATGGTTGCTGAAACTTTCCACATATGTGGTTGCTGCATGGTCTTCATATATATGTCTAAATGTTTCATTTGCATCTTTAGATATGTACGTGTCATGTTTAGGCCATTGCTTCTTCTATTCATTATTTTGTAATTGTTTTATCACTGTGCTCTTTTTGAGTATCTTGCTTCATTTTTTTTCTTGGAGAGGTTTTCGTTATTGTCCCTTTCTCTCTTCATATACTTTTATTTTATTTTTATCAATAAAATAAAATAGAGGGACCGGCGATGGGTTCCCAGTTGCGATGACCCCCTTTCTTTCGGGATTGTGGGTGTGTACTAGTCACCACAAATCGACTGTCACAGATGAACTAATATCGCTTAATCCTCTATTTAATTTATAAAAACAAAAATAAATGACTCAAACCGCATGAGGAAAGGAGAGGAAGGACTCCCTCGAGCTACACCTGGTAGAATGTAAAAACTTAAATGACCTCTGTGTTATATTAGTTATATACAAATCTATATGTAGTACTCATAAACTTACTACTGCTAGATTCACTGGCTTCACATATGAATGTGTTCTCATTAATCTTCAAGTGTCATTAGCTAAACACCATCAGAACAACAACAATTTAACTATGTGAAGCCTTGGGATCTATATAGAGTTATAGCAGACTTGGTTGATCAAATTATATGACCTTAACTATTTTAAATTTTTAATCCAAGTTTTATTCAGTAGTCGATGCCTAATCATGTTTATCCACACTTTTGGAAGTTTTCTCAAAGGACATGCATTCAAATGATACTCCCTTTTTCTTTTTCTTTTTCGCTTTCTTTCTTTGATGCTTTGATAGCTATATATCCAAAGACAAAACTCTTCAGCAAATCATTTGAAAGCAAGAACAGCTATATATGGTCGTGTTTGTTACGAGGGACTGGACGGGATTGGACGGGACTGGGTACTATAACACGAGGTAGCCCATGTTTGGCAATAACCGGGACTGTGTTAAATGAGACTATGCAGTCCCAAAACACAGCCCACACTGTCTACGAGAGCAACGCCAAAACTCATGGGATTGTGGAAGCCGCTGTTGTAGACGTCGAAATCCATTCTCGCTGGATCTGCTCTTCGCCTCAACCTCATCATTCTCTCTCTCTCTCTCTCTCTCTCTCTCTCTCTCTCATGCCATTCTTTTGCTTCAGCCTCCTTCAACACCTCTTCTTCAGGTTCAATTTCATCTTCTCTCTCATTGCACTGATTATTTTTCACTCTCCCCTTCAATCCTCTACCTTCTTCTTTCTCTATCTCCTTTATTATAGATGATTTGTTTATGGGTTGATATTATTTTAAGGATTTGGTGTCTGGGTAGCTTGATTTGCTGAGAATTTTGATCAATTTTGTGTCTGGGTAGCTTGACCTGGTAAGATTTGTGATCAATTTCACGTTTGTGCTATTTTGTTCTTCTGGGTTTTTTTTTTTTTTTTTTCTGGGTTTAAAGACTGGTTTTTGTTTAAGGTTGAGTTTGTCTTTGTTTTTTGCATAGTTCCTCAAGGCTTGATTAATCATTAATTGAGTTGGGTCTCCTCTGTTAGTTTTCAACTCCACCAATCAATGCTTATTCTGGTGTTCTTCTTTCTTCTGTGGTTGTTCTTTCTTATTATCAGTTGGAGCACCAAACATGGATCAGGATTGTTATAGAAATAAGCCAAGTTATAAGAGTCCGGGATTGCTATAGAAATTAAGGTGAAGGGTGATAGTCCTGTGAAACAAACATGGCCTATGTGTGTGTGCATGTACCTCCAACAAACTTACGATCGATAAGATCAATTTTTATAATCAATCAGTATCTGTCAGATCATTTAAATATTATATACTCATATTGCACCGGTCATATGTATATATTCTGATTAGGATCTGCCCCCTTCAAAAGTAACAAAAAGCAAACATTATTAAAGCACATGTAACATGTCTTTTATGATGAATTGATGATGTTGGGTCCTCCACTACAATACCTCTAGCCTTTTCCACCCCTTAATAATTCACTGCCTAATAAGAACAATCATTCACCAACAACCGCTTCTTACATTATATGAAAAACAAATGTGAAATGTACTGTTATATAGTATAGTTTTGTACCTTTAAATAAAACTGTTTTCCTTTGAGTTCAGAATGAGCATTGACATTTCTAAGCCAGTAATGACGTCCACAAAAGAAGAAGAAGAAAGCTTCAGCTCTGCAATGCAGCTGGTGACTTCTACTGTGCTGTCTATGTCCATGCAATCAGCAGTTGAGCTTGGAGTTTTCGACATCATAGCCAAAGCTGGTGCGGGTGTGGGTCTCTCCTCAACCAAGATTGCAGCTCAGCTAGGCACCCAGAACTCCGAGGCGCCCATGATGTTGGATCGAATCCTCAGGCTACTGGCAAGTCACTCTGTGCTCAATTGCACTGTGGTTAATGCTAATGATGATGATCATAGTGATGGGCCTAATTTTCATCAGAGGGTTTATAGTCTTGCTCCTGTGTCCAAGTACTTCGTGAAAAGTGATGAAGATGGTGTTTCTTTAGGCGCCCTGATGGCATTGATTCAAGACAAGGTCTTCTTGGACAGCTGGTTTGTTTTCTCTTGTTAATTTTGTTTCTTTTTTAAGAATTTTGAGTTTAGTTAGTACAGACTATAGATGAATATGGATATTAATTACTACGATCCGTTTTCTTAAATAATAGTATAGATTAACTCATACGAGAACAAGGTAGTATAACTTAATTATCTTCATTTCTGTACATGAGTGGGGTGGAGTGGAGGAGGATCACTCAATATCTCCATTTATGTACACTAGTACCAGAAATAATTGAGCCCCTATGAGAATCAAGCCCAATAATTGAAGAAAGGATATCATTATTTCCACAAGCCAAAGAAGCAAACAATACTATTAAGATCTTTAAACTTGCGCATCTGATTTCAGTTCCTAACTCTAATTTGGTACACGCGTTGAAATATAGGTTCCAGTTGAAAGGTGCTGTTGTAGAAGGAGGAATCCCATTTAACAGGGTCCATGGCACACATGCCTTTGAGTATCCAGGTTTGGATCCCAGGTTTAACCAAGTGTTCAACACAGCAATGTTCAACCACACCACTATTGTTATCAAGAAAATTCTTGATCTCTACAAGGGTTTTGAGCACCTTAAGCAACTTGTTGATGTTGGGGGTGGCCTTGGAGTGACTCTTAGCCTAATCACTTCTAAATACCCTCACATTAAGGGCATCAACTTTGACTTGCCTCATGTCATCAAAGATGCCCCTTCTTACACTGGTATGATCATGACCTTAAGTATTAATTTACTGTAATGTATACATTATTTGTCTATTTTTTAACAACTTAAGTTTATCAGGCCAGTTTAGTGGTTATCGATCTTAACGTGGCAACATGTTCGAAACTGACGGTTCACATTTGTCATTTTTTTTTTTTGTTTAATTTGGGGGTTAAATTGCTTTGTACGTAGGAGTGGAACATGTTGGAGGAGACATGTTTGCAAGTGTTCCAAGTGGGGATGCCATTTTTATGAAGGTGATTTTTCAGTTTCTCAAGCATTATATATGTTTTCGTCTTGTGAATTTGTGAAGCTTTTTCATTTAGAATTTGTTTTGTAAAGAATAGGCAATTTGATGTTGCCATGTTTTGCTAAATTGTAGTGGATACTTCATGACTGGAGTGATGAACACTGCTTGAAGCTCCTGAAAAACTGTTACAACGCTATACCAGACAATGGAAAAGTAATTGTTGTGGAAGCACTTCTTCCAGTTGTGCCAGAGACTAGCACTGCTGTGAAGAGCACCTCCCAACTTGATGTGCTTATGATGACACAGAACCCAGGAGGAAAAGAGCGAAGCGAAGAAGAATTCATAGCCTTGGCAACTGCTGCTGGGTTTCGCGGCATCAGATATGAATGTTTTGTCTGTAATTTTTGGGTTATGGAGTTCTTTAAGTAGATCGGCGAGCTTAGAAGCTGCTATCATGCACAAAGATACTCAAGCTTCATCTAAGATTCCGCTATATGTGGAGTTCATATTGTTTGCAAATGTTTCTCTTCTTTAAGACTGCAAATTTGCATAACGAGAGAAAATATCAAGTCATTAACTGATCAGAACTGCACATAATCTGAAGATTATTTAACTTTCCCATTGTTATTTGGCTAGCAATCTTAAGGAATCCAATATAAAATGTTAATCATTCCTATTCATTTCTGCGACTAAGACGTCACTTTCCGGTGAGCCAGATTTTGGACTTTTAATTTAAAAGGTCCTTGACCAAATGCACCAAAATTGGCCAAATTTATCCCACTTACCCCAGCAACAGATTTTTATTCCCACTAACCCGATTTCAAAGAAAATGTCAAATTTACCCTCAGCTTAATTATACAATTACATCAAAGCCACTCTCTCTCTTCTCTCTCTCTCTCTCTCTCTCTCTCTCTCTCTCTCTCTCTCTCTCTCTCTCTCTCTCTCTCTCTCTCTCTCTCTCTCTCTCTCTCTCTCTCCCTCCCCGTACGTACAGATCACCGGTCCCGGCGAGAGGCGCGACGACGACGAACCGATCCAGGCCTTGTTTCTTCCGCACCTTCCAAGATCGAGCCTGTGGCCCCCAGCAGCTACGACACCAACTACAATCGCTTCGAGTTCGACTCCGATAATCACCGATCTGAGGGCGTTCGTCTTCTCCTAGCTTAGAGCTGCGGGTCCAGTCGGGCCTTGCTGATCGGAGACTTCAAAGCGGCGTCGTCGCTAAGAGTGAACTGGAGTTTTGAATCTGAATCGGAATCGGAGGATTTGCGGTCGAGAAAGGGGAAGACAGGTTCGGGTTCTCAACCGGTGCTCTCTCTCTGCGAGTTCGACGCTCTTCCTCTGCCAACGCCGCCGTTTTTGCCCCAAAACAGCTACTGTGTGTCCTTCTCCGGTCTCGGTCATCGTCCTGGTCTTTCTAGGGTCTTCCCCTGAAACAGCAACCGGCGAAAAAGTGAAGAGGTGGGTGCCCAGAGCATTTCTGGGTGCCTAAATCTTTTTTTTTTTTTTTTTTTTTTAAGTAATGGGACAGAAAAGAAAAAAAAATTGAATGTCTATTGGGGGGCAATAGACGTCTATTGGGGGGCAATAGACGTCTATTGGGAGGCAATAGACATCTGTTAAAGCGTCTATTGGGGGGTAATAGACATCTATTGGGGGCAATAGACGTTTTGAATTGATGTAATCTCCTCGTTTTTTTTCTTTAATCAAAGTTTTATTTGTATAGTTTTAGGAAGATTAATTACCATTTCGGTAATCTAAACGTCTATTGGGGGGCAATAGACGTCTACTGGGGGGCAATACATGGTTGATAGTCGTCTATTGGGGGGCAATACATGGCTGATAGTCGTCTATTAGGGAGCAATAGACGTCTATTGGGGGGCAATAGACGTCTATTGCCCCTCTATTAGGGGGCAATAGATGTCTATTGGGGGCAAAAAAACTTTCCGGTGAGATTTTCAGCAAATTCCGGTGGGCGGCAGCCGGTGACCGGATTCCGGCGAAAGTTGACCGGATTCCGGCGACCGGTGACCGGATTCCGGCGGCCGGTGACGGGCTCCGGCGAAGTCTCCTATGGTTTCTCTCTCTTCCATTTTCTCTCTCTCTTCCATTTTCTCTCTCTCTCTCTCTAAGTAACAAAGGGGTGAGGGGTAAAATGGTATTAAAAAAAATTAAAAACAAAAAAAAAATCTTAATGGGGTATTAGGGAAGACTCCCTTAGAGTGTATTGGGTAAGAGAGAATTAAAAAAACTTAATGGGGTAAGTGGGAAAAAAATCTCTAGAAATGGGGTAAATGGACAAAACCCCTAATTTAAATTGTACCTTTGGCAAGGAACTCAGCTTAATTAGTTTAGAGCACAGATTATGTGCAGTACGTTATGATTTTTTTTTTTTTTTTTGAAATAGAAGTTGATAACATCAAACATCAAATCAACAGCTAAAACGTCAGAGTCTACAAACACTTGAAGATAGAAAAAATGGCTGGGTAACAACAAAATTCTTGTCTAAGCACTGCAACTCATTACAAATGTATTTGAGCTCGCTTTTTAAAGCGAACCTATAAACAAAGAATAACTCCATGTCTTCTAGAGAAAAATCATTGACTAGCCCTCTATTCGCCTACACGCAATTGTGGAACAAAATAGAATGCTACTTCCTGGCAAACAAATATAAGTCAATTCCTTATCCATAAGCCACTTGAAAAACACCAGTCAAAATCGAGATAATTACCAACTCCACTAGAATCATGATCTGATTTAAGACAATCCCTTAGAGACCATAAAAAGGCCCAAAGACCGCCCAAGTAGGTCAAACTCTTGGGTCAAGCCAGCCCAAAACACTAAATAATACATAAGGGTGACAAAGCACCCTCCTGCTTGGCCTAATTCTCAAAGAGAACTTGACTTAATCATATGGCCCAACTGAATCTGAACCCACACAGCCCAGGCCCAAACCCAATAGCCCAGAAGTCAACGCCAACCTGCGACGCCTCCTGTGCTAGCATCTTCGGCTCTAGATCTGAAGGGCGACCACCCTAGTTAGCCATCCCCATCACCACTAAAACCATCCAGCCAAAACAAATTGTTGGCCGCAACAGATGCACATCGAATAGAAGTTCACACCTTTCCGCAATCAAGCACCGATCAGTAGTGCAACCACAGTGCCGGAATGACCACCGGGCCAAACAAACGTTGCAGGAGGTGATCCCACCAAAAAACCGTGCAACTGTGCAGTTTGACTTCCAAACAAGGGACGCAGGTAAAAGCCCGCTACCAAAGCCGCAATAGATCGAAAGGAAACATTGCCACCACCAAGGATCCACAGATCGATCTTCATCTAATTTGGAAGCTACCAGAAATCCCCGCCAAAACACACCACCCAACGTAGAAACAAAGTCCGACAAAATGTTCGACCCCCACAACGAAGAGTCTCACCTGCTAAATTAGACGAAAATCAGAGAAAGCCCAATGTTAATGCTCAAGAAACAGGGAGGTAGCCTGATCTTGTTAATGCGGACAAGGGGTTTGGAGTCTCGGTTGATTTAATGAAGGGAAGCTTCAGTGTTACCCTTCAACTGAAATACATTGACGTCAAGAAGGAGGCTGCGGTTAGCGGTCTTCGCTACTCTGATGTCTAACTTAATCAATGTATTTATATCGACAAAATAACGTTAGGCGGGTATTTAATGTGTAATCAATGAGGAGAGAAGGAGAGACCTTTTATAGGTGAAGTGAAGGGTGGCCTTCACTTTGTTTCTGATGTCGGACTGATGCATATCAGTTCTGTGCTTTTGGGCCTCATTGGGAGGCTATCTTAACGTGGCACGTGTGGGCGCGTTAGGACTGCTTTCGGCCTAAGACTGAGCTTAGGCGACAGCCTGTCTGCTGGTGTTTCCGGAAGTTACACCATTAAAACATTTTGGGCATGTAGAGGCAGTCTTAAGTCCTAGCTGATTATACTTGACAATACCATGTATATACACCCAAGTAAGATTTCCGCCGCCGCCGCCGCTCTATGCTCTCTTCGAGAACCTAGGGTTTTTCCTCATCTTTTTTCAAAACTCATACCACTTGTTGATTATACTTTTCTGAAAAATTAAAGAAATGAATTGAAGATTTGTTACTTTAGAATGAAAAGAAAAAGAAGGGGGCAATTAATTATTGGCCCAATCTCAATAAGAAATATTAGGTAAAACTCATCCACTATTTCTTTTCAATTTACACCAAAAAATTGTCATGTAAGATAAATAACACAACATTTTTTTCCTCAAAATAACAGAAATTGTCACTAAAGGAAAATTATTGCATGTCTTTTTTGCTTTAAATGAACCAAATGCTTGAGATTTTTGCATCTCTTTCTTTTGGGTTCACAAATATTCTATCACATAGGTAAGCTATTTGATTCTTACTATCTATAGTAATTGTTGATCTGATTGAGATTGTGGAGAACGGTATTCATGATTTTTTTGAGTTTTTTACTTTTTCTGCAGTGCATTCAATGTATTGATGAAATGTTATTAAGAATTTAGTTCATATAATGGTTTGTATTAGTTGCATACCTAACATAGAGATTTGTTTGACTATACCATACCTATTATACCCATGCTAACTTGTAGGAGTTGGGTAAACCGCATGACTTTTTCTGCGGTACATTCAATGTATTTGATGAAATGTTATTAAGAATTTAATTCATATAATGATTTGTATTAGTTGCATACCTAACATAGAGATTTGTTTGACTATACCATACCTATTATACCCATGCTAACTTGTAGGAGTTGGGTAAACCGCATGACTTTTTCTGCGGTACATTCAATGTATTTGATGAAATGTTATTAAGAATTTAATTCATATAATGATTTGTATTAGTTGCATACCTAACATAGAGGTTGTTCGACTATACCATATCTATTATACCCATGCTAACTTGTAGGAGTTGGGTAAACCGCATGACTTTTTCTGCGGTACATTCAATGTATTTGATGAAATGTTATTAAGAATTTAATTCATATAATGATTTGTATTAGTTGCATACCTAACGTAGAGGATGTTCGACTATACCATATCTATTATACCCATGCTAACTTGTACGTAGGAGTTGAGTAAACCACGTGACTTAAGAGTGAGTCTCACAAAAAAGTCATCAACTAGTCCTCATTATAATGATCCTCATTAGAAGGTCTCCCTTTAATATGTTGGTGGGGTAATGGGGAATATTTTGTGTGAAAATTGGGCTATGGGTTAAGGCCCCTATATATATTAAATACTATAATTCCAAATATGAATAAAAATACTATTTTACTCTTGAGATTTTACTCACATGTGTCACATGGCACCACGCCACCACATATGCATTTTTAAAGGAATAATGGACAAAAGTACTATAGGGGCTAACATAAGGATAGTATGGGTACCACTAGACTCTCTAAAAATTTGTAGGTACTAAAAAGTGCATTTCGTGATAGTCCGGGTACCATATGAGGATTTTACCCTTCAAGAATTTCATATATTTATTGGTTTATTATTACTTCATTGATCAACTTTGTATGTCTATTGATGGTGCACAACATTAGTATGCATGTTAAGTTGTAAAGCTATGAGTGTCTTGTATGATCGTCTATGTCTACTTGCATTCTAGAGTATCAAGTGAGTAACTTGAGCCCCATTCGCATAAATCAATGTCTAGGTAGATTAGGATAACATCAGTACCGACATTGCCTAGCCTTATTCACAATTTTTTCGACCTTAATGACTTCTAAGGTAGAGTTGTGCGAGAACATCACTCTAGGTTCCATTCTAGAAGCTAAGTTAGGATGCACACATCATGCTCTTAACATACCAAGTAAGAAAGATTAGTAGGTTAAGTTTAATACATCATTAGCTGAGATTGAGTAACGATATCCGAATGAATTAAAACATGTTATTAAATACATCACAGGTGGAGTCATTGTCTAGTGGAGAGAAGTAGTTCCTAGCTAGCTAGCTTTCTCATATTTGATTTCCAAAACCAAAAACCCCAAAAACTATATTTTATTTTCGTAGGTTCTTCTGTTCCTTGTTTTGTTTATTTTAATTAGCATAGCAAACGATCTCTGATTATCCCCAAATTTTGTATGCATCTTTTTTTGTGAGTCTAGTTTAAGTAATTTTAATTTTGTAACTTTTAGTTGAGTCTAGGTATAATTTTTAGTTTGTCTTTACTTAGTGTCAATTAGAGTCTGTTTTGCAATTGTTGAGTCACAATCCTCTGCAGGAGACACCATATTTCCTATACTATATCGATAGACCACTGTGATTACAGGGATTTATTTATACGCATTTAGGTCGTATCACTCATCTCACATATTTTGGGAATGAATTAAATTCACTGATGCATTAACGAATTTTGGTGCTACTTTCACAAACTTGGTTTGGTGGGATCTACTTCACCTTTCATCCTTGCACACTGTAACGAAGACCACTTGAGTCTTTCAAACTTTCGTTTTCATTAGTTCCATGTTTGCATTAATTGAATTTTTTTAGAGGTTTTGATTTTGGCACCCCTTGTTTGTACTCTCGTTTTCCTTTTCTTAATATTCTTAAAGATCTCCTCTTGCTAGTTGTTTTGCGAAATTTCGAGATTATCGCCACCTCTTGCTAGTTGTTTTGCTATTGATGATGTATGGTTAGATGAGACTTCTGCTATTATTCATGACGTTCTCTACGAGGATATGTGTCATTGTTCTTATGTAGCTCGGGGTTCAGGTTTTATGTCCCCCCCATGCAAAATTTTACTACTATTAATATAATAAATGGAACCGGGCGTGGGGCTGAGCCTCCTAGCTAAGCTGGGTTCCAAACCCCTATTCAAAAAAAAAAAAAAAAATCTCCTCCTTGCCTATCCAAAAAAAACCCTTAATTGACCACCTACCACTTCTTATATTATATGAAAATCAGACACGTGTGAATTAGTTTAGGGTTTAGGGTTTTGCTATTTTGATAATAAATAAAACTGGTTTCCTTTGAGTTCACAACGAGCATAGACAGTTCTAAGCCTGTAATGGCGTCCACAAAAGAAGAAGAAAGCTTCTGCTATGCAATGCAGCTGGTGACTTCTACTGCGCTGTCCATGTCCACGCAATTAGCAGTTGAGCTTGGAGTTTTCGACATCATAGCCAAAGCTGGTGCGGGTGCGGGTCTCTCCTCATCGCAGATAGCAGCTCAGATAGGCACCGAGAACCCCGATGCGCCCATGATGTTGGATCGGATCCTCACGCTACTGGCAAGTCACTCTGTGCTCAATTGCACTGTGGTTAATGCTAATGATGATGATCATAGTGATGGGCCTATTTTTCAGAGGGTTTATAGTCTTGCTTCTGTATCCAAGTACTTTGTGAAGAGTGATGAAGATGGTGTTTCTTTAGGCGCCATGATGGCATTGATTCAAGACAAGGTCTTCTTGGACAGCTGGTTTGTTTTCTCTTGTTAATTAGTTCTCTTTTCCTTTTTTCTTTCTTAAGAATTTTGAGTTTAGTTAGTATAGAGATGAATATGGATATTACTACAATCCGTTTTCGTAAATAATAGTATAGATTAACTCATACGAGAACAAGGTAGTTTAACTTAATTATCTTCATTTCTGTACATGAGTGGAGTGGAGGAGGATCACTCAATATATATCTCCATTTCTGTACACAAGTACCAGAAATAATTGAGCCCCTATGAGAATCAAGCCCAATAATTGAAGAAAGGATATCATTATTTCCACAAGCCAAAGAAACAAAAAGTACTATTAAGATCTTTAAACTTCCACATCTGATTTCAGTTCTTAACTCTAATTCATTGAAATATAGGTTCCAGTTGAAAGGTGCTGTTGTGGAAGGAGGAATCCCATTTAACAGGGTCCATGGCACGCATGCCTTTGAGTATCCAGGTTTGGACCCCAGGTTTAACCAAGTGTTGAACACAGCAATGTTCAACCACACCACTATTGTTATCAAGAAAATTCTTGATCTGTACAAGGGTTTTGAGCACCTTAAGCAACTTGTTGATGCTGGGGGTGGCCTTGGAGTGACTCTTAGCCTAATCACTTCTAGATACCCTCATATTAAGGGCATTAACTTTGACTTGCCTCATGTCATCAAAGATGCCCCTTCTTACACTGGTATGATCATGACTTTTAAGTATTGTACTGTAATTGATAGCTAAATTTATAAGCTATTGATTTTCCTTATTCACACTTAAGATTGTCAATTGTAGCAAGGGTAAACAAGGGTCTTTCCCGCAGAGGACTAAGGTTATAACTACTCAAAACAATGTCACAAAAGTGACCACTGTTCCTAGCGAACAGCAATCGAAAACCTAATCTAAACTACTCAGAAAATTACGAAAATTTACAGAGATACACTAGACACACAGGGCGTCTTGCACACAAAATTTGGTATTATTCGGAATTGATTTACTATTCTAAACAAATACGAAAATATAGAGTACAGAAGCTGAAAATAACAAAAACTGGTTTTAAGATGGTTTGAAAACAATATGATGAAGATAGTTAGGGAAGATGCATCCACCCCGGACAATCACACACAAGATAATTTGTTCAATCCTAATTCAATTAATCTAGATGAAGATGCTCAGGTTGGCTCGGTACGCTTGAACACAACCTATTACCCTTTCTTACTTCGTACGCTAGGCAGGAAGTGCTCTACACCTAGACTATTCCCAAGCAATGCAACCTAAAGGTACGCTTATTAGATTAAACATGCAGAGATCATTAAGGTCTAAAAGAGTTTGAGACATCACTAGGCATCGCAATAAACTTAGCGCCTTGCTAAACCTAGGACTTAGTTTACTTGATAGTGAAAACTAACAATTGCTTCTCTAGAAGGTTTGAGGAATCCAACTATTGATCCAGGCATCAAACAATCAAAGCGGTAGAACCCTAACATGCATACTAAGCGTGCACTCAAAGCATACAAGCAAGAATTCATCAATGGAAAAGCAGTAAACAAAAGTCTCATCTTGAATTAAAAGAAAATAAAATCAAAGGTCAAATCATCTTGTAGTTCATGTCTAGGGGCTTCAAGCAGCCCCCTAACTAATAAAAACTAGTTAAACATAGAAGAAACAAAACAAACTAAAGAAGGGGAGGCAGAGAGAGAGAGAGCTGCTGCAGAATCATCTCCTTTTATATGGTTAGAGGTTGCCTCCATCTTTCTTGTTGTGTAGGAAATCCAAAACTTAAAAGAATTAGGGTTAGCGTGCTTAGGTGGAGTTTTCCTATTGGCTCTTGAACTTGATGACTCATTCCAACCATTCGCATCATGCCATTTGTCTATATTGAGCTGATATATGAAGCACAAACTCGTCCTCGGGCTTTTCGGTGTGATTTGGGCTTCGAAACATAAATTCCCGTCCAACCTCAGATTCACGCGCAGCCTGACCTTCTTGTACTAAATCAGCCATAACTTCTTCTAGAAAAATGATATTGACAAGCCGTAAAAAGATCTGGAAACTAGACATCTGGAGCTTTCCATCAATATAAAGATCATCCTCTGGATCGTTCTGAGCTGGTCTCAGTGCTCTGTCGAAGTTAACTGATCTGCACAGGCAGATTTCCCGATTTTGCATTTCAATCCCTCTTTTACTTCTTTTCTCCTTCTTTACTCCAAGATACCTATAAAACAAATAAACAACGTAAATAACTAGAAAATACACTAAACTAACAAAGAAAGTATAGAGATTAACGCTATTAATATCACATAATTATGCTCCTATCAAATACCCCCACACTTAAGCTTTGCTAGTCCCTAGCAAACAGAGAACTAACTAGACAAAAGACACGGACCTAATGTCTTCCAAACATCTCAGAGAACTTATAATGCCCACAAGTATGGTCAACAAAATTCACACACTCACATGTCAAAATTCATAACCTCACTTAAAAGCTAATTTATTTTGATAACCATAGTGCTAAAGTTATAATACATGGGCAATCAAACTAGTGCAACAAAGGAGAACCAACTTATTCATGTGTCAAACAAGCGTCAACTCAATTTCTCACAAATATGCTCTCAATTTCTTTTCACTCATGATTTTCTGACTTGATGTATAAGCATATATTTCACTCAAGTTATATGTGAGAGGAATGATATAATAAGACAAACAAATAGCTCACATATGATAACAAGAAAGAAAGGCTTTTTCTGAAATTTTTTTTTTTTTACATATGATCCCACGATTGGAACGCCAAAACTCGGACGAAAGGCCAGTGACACCATATGCTCACCCCTCCACACAAGTCTCCACAAATCGAATGCACAACTTCAAAGATCAAAAAGGTCTTTATTCAAGGTTATAATGGGGCCAAGGGTTAAGGTTAAACGAAAGAAAGGATAGGAAATTCAAAGATCCTAAAGAACCTAGTGGAGCACTAGAAGAACACAAGAGATAAAAGAATCTTGAAACTCTTCAAGGTAATCAATCTTCGAACATGAAGCAAAGAATTTTTTTTTTTTTTTCCAAGGCCAGATGTCATCTTTTTGGGCCTTTGCTTCATTATAACCTCAACAGATACAACATGAATGTATCAAATCCAAGGAAGTATTTTGCTTTTCGATTCTTTTGATTTTTCTTTTCAAGCATTCTTTCTCTTTCTTTTTCTTTTTTGGCTATCACATATTTTTTTCTCTGTTTTTTTTTTCAACAGCCATAAACACATACTTTTTTTTTTTTTTCCTTGGATCGATGTACAATGAACTCCCCCACACTTGCTTACAAAAGTACCTTGAACATAAGTACATCTCTCAAAATATTTGCTCCACTACTTCCTTAGGATAGGGTAAGGATATATCTATACTAAGCTTAGGGTTAAGGAATTCATGGGTGATGAAACAAAAAGGCTTAATGTAGGCTCAAGGGGGTTAACTAGGGGATTGCACATCTTGTGTGCATAAAAGGGACACAGGTTAATTTGGCTATGGTGGTAATCCTAGTGCCTTTATCCCTTCCCATCCATCATGCAATTCAACCATACGCTTCAAGAGGTTTTGGGGCAAGTTCTAGCATTTGTCCTTATAAAATATGCAAGTCGAATCCGAATCTCAACCAAGATGAATAAAAGATGAGATCATGCAAAATCCTCGTCAAGAAAATAAGATGATTCTATACTAAGCACTCAGAAAAGAAATAGCACATATACAGGCTCAAAAGCTCACAAGGGTTTAAATCAAGTTTAACCTGTCATAGCATGCATCCATCAATTCTCAAGTGTTACATTAATCCAACCATCAATGTATATAAATCAAGCACAATAATCATCAAAATCTATTAACAATTATTTGAAATCAAGAATCCAACACGTGCCTGCAATCCTTTTGTGACCAAAATATAAATCCGAAAGTTCATGCTCATCATAGAGTTGGAAGACTCCTAAGACTCAAAGAAAAATAAAACCTAAAACTAGACTCTTTTTTTTTTTTTTTTTTTTTTTTTTAAGAGAAATTTAAACAAAAGAATGACTCAAAAACAAATTGACAAATTTGTATTTCCCTCCCCCACACTTAAACTAGACATTGTCCTCAATGTATGGCAATATAACGCACAATGCACCAGGTAAGCATAGAGAAAGAAAATCCAAAAGAGGGCAAGTAGGAAGATAAGAAAGGTTATAGAAAAGCTCCCCCTTGTAGACCTCCAGCTGCTCACGACCTTTGGAGAGGACTGAAATTAGACACCATCTGCAAGGCACAAGGCCTTGACTTCCACAATGGAAGCTCCGTGCTATATGGACTCCAAAAGGTCGCAAATTTGCGCAGGTCCCTGTTTTGCTGGACTGACCTTTCGGTACTCAAAGTGGAACTGGGAACGCAGCAGAACTCCGAATCCAGTTCTGTAAAATCGTACAGAAACTAGACTCAGAGAGCTTTCTATGCATATATGGCACGTCTCCTGGTTCCATCGGAGCTAAAAACGGCAGCCGTTCAAAGTGAACTGATCCGCGAGGCAGAAAAACTGTTTTGCTCAAAAGTGATTTTCCTCAAACTTTCCTCAACTATATGACCTGCACACAAATCAAAAGCATAAAAACGAACAAATATGAAGCAAAGATTGAGAAGAAAAGGAATAAAGAGAGCGTCTCTTATGATTAGAAGTTTTGAATGTCGCAATCTTCTTCCTCCATTAATTGGGTTGCCTCCCAAGAAGCGCTTGGTTTAACGTCTTCAGCCTGACATAGCAACTCTTCATCAAGAGTAATCAGGAGGTTTAGGTCTTGGTTCCACCAAATGCTTTACTCTCTTTAGCGACGTTTCATGGTCTCTTGACAGCAACTTGGGTATCTTAGGAGCAATGGAAAGATATGATTTGATGCTCTTCTTTTTCTTTCTCTTCTTCCATTGTCTCCTTCTCTTCTTAAATCCACCAAGCATGGATAGAAGGATCTCCTCATTAGATTTCAGATGCTCACAGATCACCATCTCCACATGATCGACAAAGGCAAGAGCGCTGTGGAGAGAAGGAACATGCGTAGAGATTGAATGTGGCAAGGAATAATCAGGTGGTCTACCAGGTGCTAGAAGTAGAGGCCTAAATGTAGGAGCTTTGATGGTCTCCTTCTCTAAGCAATCACCTATGTCATCCTTGTAATTTTCTTGAACCTCATGATGTATTGTGATTGCTTCCGGCATGTGGAGCGCATTGTCATTAAACTCAATTTGAAGTTCCTCATTGAAAGAATCCTCATCATCACTATATGCACAAGCTTCAAGCTCGGTTGTGTATCGTACTGCATAATCCTCACAAGTCACGACCTTGAGTTTCTCTTCATGGGACTCATCCAAATCCAAGCTTTCATCCTCATCAAATATTAATTCAAGTGGTGCATCATGAGGTTGAAGCAAGGTTGTAGCTGTAGGGGGCTCCCATAGAGTTGTCATAGGTGTAGGAGGGTGCTCTTGCGGTACCATGGTCTCTAAAATCTCATCAACTGCCGGCCAATCATCATCCTCATTCGTGGAAACTTCTTGACTTGGTTCTTGCTCCTTTGGCTCTTGATTCAAGCATGCCAAAATTGTCTCCACATGTTGCCCAATGTTCTCAACAGATTCGTTAATATTCTGCCTACAAGTTTTCATGTCTTGGATACAAGAATCCACAATCTGGGAAAAGGAAGAAACATTCTGCGAAAAGGAAGAAACATTTTTAGTCATAGAAGTAACTAAATCTTCAAGAGAGTCACCTTGAGGTGTTGGCGATTGATAATCATGGTATGATAATGAAGAAGCTTCAAAATCATTAAAGGATCCTTGTTGGATATTTGAGTAGCCATTCCACTCAAAGTATGGAGGATAATTCCATGCCGGATTATATGGAGGTGCATATTGATCATTCCAATGCCCTTGGTTCGCTTGATATCCTCCAAACATGCTACTTTGATCAAAGTAACTTTGATATTGCATGTTTGGACATGTCTCCGTTGAATGCCCAACCAGGGAGCATATGGAACATGCTTCATAATCTCGATGCCACATCTGAAACAAAGAAAATAAAAAAAAAAAAAAAAATTAGTAAGATACAAAAACAATCAAAAACAGAAAACAAAAACACAAGTAATTAGAACACAATAGTCCCCGGCGACACGGCGCCAAAAATTGATAGCTAAATTTATAAGCTATTGATTTTCCTTATTCACACTTAAGATTGTCAATTGTAGCAAGGGTAAACAAGGGTCTTTCCCGCAGAGGACTAAGGTTATAACTACTCAAAACAATGTCACAAAAGTGACCACTGTTCCTAGCGAACAGCAATCGAAAACCTAATCTAAACTACTCAGAAAATTACGAAAATTTACAGAGATACACTAGACACACAGGGCGTCTTGCACACAAAATTTGGTATTATTCGGAATTGATTTACTATTCTAAACAAATACGAAAATATAGAGTACAGAAGCTGAAAATAACAAAAACTGGTTTTAAGATGGTTTGAAAACAATATGATGAAGATAGTTAGGGAAGATGCATCCACCCCGGACAATCACACACAAGATAATTTGTTCAATCCTAATTCAATTAATCTAGATGAAGATGCTCAGGTTGGCTCGGTACGCTTGAACACAACCTATTACCCTTTCTTACTTCGTACGCTAGGCAGGAAGTGCTCTACACCTAGACTATTCCCAAGCAATGCAACCTAAAGGTACGCTTATTAGATTAAACATGCAGAGATCATTAAGGTCTAAAAGAGTTTGAGACATCACTAGGCATCGCAATAAACTTAGCGCCTTGCTAAACCTAGGACTTAGTTTACTTGATAGTGAAAACTAACAATTGCTTCTCTAGAAGGTTTGAGGAATCCAACTATTGATCCAGGCATCAAACAATCAAAGCGGTAGAACCCTAACATGCATACTAAGCGTGCACTCAAAGCATACAAGCAAGAATTCATCAATGGAAAAGCAGTAAACAAAAGTCTCATCTTGAATTAAAAGAAAATAAAATCAAAGGTCAAATCATCTTGTAGTTCATGTCTAGGGGCTTCAAGCAGCCCCCTAACTAATAAAAACTAGTTAAACATAGAAGAAACAAAACAAACTAAAGAAGGGGAGGCAGAGAGAGAGAGAGCTGCTGCAGAATCATCTCCTTTTATATGGTTAGAGGTTGCCTCCATCTTTCTTGTTGTGTAGGAAATCCAAAACTTAAAAGAATTAGGGTTAGCGTGCTTAGGTGGAGTTTTCCTATTGGCTCTTGAACTTGATGACTCATTCCAACCATTCACATCATGCCATTTGTCTATATTGAGCTGATATATGAAGCACAAACTCGTCCTCGGGCTTTTCGGTGTGATTTGGGCTTCGAAACATAAATTCCCGTCCAACCTCAGATTCACGCGCAGCCTGACCTTCTTGTACTAAATCAGCCATAACTTCTTCTAGAAAAATGATATTGACAAGCCGTAAAAAGATCTGAAAACTAGACATCTGGAGCTTTCCATCAATATAAAGATCATCCTCTGGATCGTTCTGAGCTGGTCTCAGTGCTCTGTCGAAGTTAACTGATCTGCACAGGCAGATTTCCCGATTTTGCATTTCAATCCCTCTTTTACTTCTTTTCTCCTTCTTTACTCCAAGATACCTATAAAACAAATAAACAACGTAAATAACTAGAAAATACACTAAACTAACAAAGAAAGTATAGAGATTAACGCTATTAATATCACATAATTATGCTCCTATCA